>NC_064811.1:113082894-113089983 GCF_023721935.1 Panthera uncia | reverse complement strand
CCATATGCTTTCATTCTTATGTGGGTCCTGAAAAACGTAAAAGAAACCCATGGGGGAGGGGAAGGAAAAAAAAAAAAAAGATGTTAGAGTGGAAGAGAGCCAAAGCATAAGAGACTGTTAAAAACTAAGAACAAACTGAGGGTTGATGGGGGGTGGGAGGGAGGGCAGGGTGGGTGATGGGTATTGAGGAGGGCACCTTTTGGGATGAGCACTGGGTGTTGTATGGAAACCAATTTGACAGTAAATTTCATATATTAAAAAAAAAAAAAAAAAAAAAAAGGTACTTAAGGGCAAGATGCATCCCTTGTGGGAATGTTCAGCTGTTAGAAGTCCCTTTGTGGCTCTTGAGCCAGCTCTGTGGCTAAGTCCTTCCTATTCTGTGAGTCCTTAGAGGTGACTCTGAAGCTGTGGCTGTTAACCCTTTGGAGTACCTCCAAGGGTGTGGCCAGCATCTTCTTTCTCTTGCTTTGTCCTTGCTGATGCCTAACTGCCCAACAGCTACAATTCAGGAACAGCAACATGGGAGAGCTACACAGATCAATGTATGGGCAAGGGGTGCAGATCAGTGTTAAAAACTCAGTGTGTTCACCAACTGAGCTCTTCAACCCCATCATTTAAGAGTTTTATGGAGCCTTCACTGTATATACATGAATGATGAAATCATTGGACACTGCTATTTAAGTAAACCTCCAGGCCCTCTTGCCTCCTGGTGGTTGGAGGAGGGCTTGAAAATTCCAGCCCTCCACTCATTCCTGGGTCTTTCTGATATCAAAGAGTCACCTTAGCATAAACTCAGAT
This sequence comes from Panthera uncia, assembly GCF_023721935.1. NCBI lineage: Eukaryota > Metazoa > Chordata > Mammalia > Carnivora > Felidae > Panthera > Panthera uncia. The sequence continues at coordinate 113,089,185 of NC_064811.1, read as the reverse complement.
GTGGTTGAAAGGGGCATATTATGAATAACCCGAAACCTTCCTTTCACTCTATCAACTCAGGAAGTCCTAGAAGCTTTAGCAGCTCTGTACCAGGAAATGGGGGAAATGTATAAAAAAAATACATAAGTATATTTTTAAATTATCATTATAACACAATATCACAGTTATATAGAAGAATTTTTATTCTTGATTTCTATAATTATGTATAAATAATAGTTATAATAATAATTACATGCTAAAAAGAAATCATTGTTAAAATAATTAGATATTCAAATACTTCTATAGGTGAAATTCAGGTTTTATGGTCAAATTTTCCTTTCATATTTCGCATTTTCACCATGAAACATTTATCCAATGTATAAATAACTATGGTGCTAATCTTTGGAGAAACCTCTGAAGTTATCCAGTAAGAATTAAAAATTATGGAATTGATAAGTTTTTCCCTTAAACTCACATAAATCAATCTATTGATTACCCTCAAATGGAACCTCAATGTCTTAGCGTTTTCTATACATTGATAATTGTGAGACATGGATTTTATTTGTATTGCACAAATGATCATACTTATCTTTGAAACTTCAGTTAAGTCATTTAAAAATTAGACCTCATTTTAACATATTATTCTTTTAGATGTTTATTTGAGAGAGAAAAAGAGAGCACATGGGAGAAGGCAGAGAGAGAAGGAGAGAGAAAGGATCTCAAGTAGGCTTTGAGCTGTCAGCATGGAGCCAGACATGGGGCTCAGTCTCAAGAAACTTGAGATCATCACCTGGGCCAAAATCCAGAGGTGGATGCTTACCTTACTGAACAACCCAGGCACCCCTGAAGCACATTATTTTGAAAGAAATATTTGATTATGTGAAAGGCAGATGCATTTAGATCATTATAGTAATATATAGTAATATCATTGTGAAAATATACCTCTGCCTTGTTCCTTTATTTTTTTAATAAAAATAATGGTGTAAATCTATTCTAATTCAATATTAAAGTATACCAAAATGTGTTTAACTTTAATAATAGTGAGACAATCTCATACCTCATATATCTTAAATGATATATTAAAAATGTTACTTAGACCTAAGTCATTCAGGACACTGGTTCAATTCCAGTAGTCATTGATTATTAGTTTTGCCAACAACATCTAGAGATTTCTATTGAAATTATATGCTTTTGAATTGATGATGGTGTGTCATTTTCTAATCTTCTGCCTAAATTATGCTCTTGGATCAAATTTATGAACTGATAATTCATAAAATGAGTATTATGCTACTTTTAGTGGATTAAGCTATATTTGTATACAAATTGGTTGTCTGTATGATTGCCAAGATAGTTATATGTCCATTGATGTACTTGCAGAGGCTTTTATCTGTAACATTTGATTGACAGGTCCATATGGACAGCTCTAGGCAATTAGTAGCTCATCATTTTTTATCAAAAAACTGCTATAGACATGGCTGCTTGTCAAACCATCCATACAACAGTGCTGATTGCTACACTGCTATATGTGATAAATCTCCATCTGTAGTAAGGCCTTCTTTTAATATACAGGTTAATGTTTTTTTCAAATTTGTTAATACTATCATTGATTTGCTAGGTGGGGGTTGCTATAGCCTGACAGAAAAAAAGAGATTTACTTTCTAGAATTTGATTCATTGGCCAAGATTCGTTCTTTACAACTCTGGGTATTATTTAGGTTGGGCAAAACATCACCTGGGACTTAGGAGTTATCATGGATGGATTTGTATCTTGAAAATGATATGTCAAAGTCCTAACCCCTGGTAGATGGAGATTAGAGAGATGTAGCTGAAAGATAAGGAATGACAAGAATTGGTGGCCACCGTCAAAAGCTAGGAAGAGGCAAAGAAGGATTCTATCTAGAGTCTCAGAGGGAGCATGGCTCTCCTGACACCTTGATTTTAGATTTCTAGCCTCCAGGACTGTGCAATAGCAGTCACAGGAAATTAATTCAGGAGCTAAATGTAGTGGCACCATTAGCTTCAAATCAATGACATGATAAATTTACACTAACTGGAAACAATGAAATCCAAGGCATACATTCCTCAAAGTATGCACCAAATTAACTTTCAAAATAAACTGCAGTTAGCAAATACTTATTCTATATTTACTGTGTGTATAGCTTTATTCTCATTTCTAGGGTCATAAGGAGATCAAGAGGAGTTTAAAGAAAAAGATTTAATCATTCCTTTAATGAACTAAGAAGTTAGAAGGGAACTTGTTAAATATTGTACAACTCAGAATTATGTAATTGCTAAATAATACTCAATTGATGAGTTCAATTTAAAATGAGTGGGAGTTTAAGAAAGATTTGGAAGGGCAAAATAATGGGCATAGAGTTGTGTGAATTAGTGGAAGACTTAAGCACAAGTGAAAGAAACATATTTTGCAAGTATATGGCATTATTAGGAATGCTGAGATACTAGGGTATTTCATACATACAAACATATTTGTATATGTGTGGGACTTTTTTCTGTAAAAAATTAGATGTCTAATAAAATATGTAATGTCTAATAACATATGTAATGTCTGATAACATAAACATGTATGCCAAATCTGTTAATACCAATGCATAAGAAACAAATGTCATTGGTATCTATCCATGAATATTGCTCTGTGTGAAGACCTCTTCGTTAATACAGTCCAAATGTATTGGTAGAGCCCCTGGAGTATTGAGAGCGTTGCAAGAACATGTGCTCAGAAACCTGCCTGTTGTGGATGGAGTCCTTAGGATAGCTTAATCCAGGTTGTTTAATATTGTATCAGTTAACTATTGACACATCTGTGCTGCTCAGTGGCATAAAACAGTTTATGGCTCTTGTGTCTAAAAGTCTATTAGATATTGACTGGGCTCTTGTCTAGACTTGCTCACATGTCTTGAGATAGTGCTCTGTTGGCTGATCTAGGCTGACTTCACATTCTGCTCTACATCACTCATCTTCTAGCAGGCTAGCCCACCCTACTATCATGGTGAAGATGGAGGCACAAGAATGCAAATGGAAACCTCTTGAATGTTTCTTGAAGACCTCACTTGGAACTGGCATACCATCATTGTTACCTCATTTGCTTAACTAAGACATATTGAAGGGGCATCACAAACACACAGCTTAGGGAAAGAAACTCTTTCCCTTTATCATGAGAAACTACAGCATGATATGACAAAGGTCATGCCTAAAGGTAGGCATAAAGAAATAGGTTATCGTTGCAATCTACCACAAATATTCAGTTAACTTCTACCATTCCTCCCGAGAGTCCCTATCACAACCTTGTTTTGTTTCCATGTAATTTACGTATAATTTTAGTAGTCTGAAACCTAGGACAATAATTCCTAGATATAACTAATGTCAGTTAAGTTGTATAAATCCATTTTATAAGCTGCATTAATATGGATCTTCTCCTAAGAGACAGATTCTATATTTGGATGTTGAAAACAAAAATTGGTTATCTATTCCCAAAAGAATGAAGAAAGAAACTAAACTCAAGGCAAACTCAAGGTGATCAGTGTGATTCTGGGAGGCACTTAGGGCTGGGCTAGCTAGTGTTTCAGGCAGGCCCAGTCTGCTCTACTCAGGCTTTTGAATGGGACATAAATTTACCTTGATATTTAAATTTCTGCAGCAGGTTGCAATTTTAAGATTATTTTGACTACAGAATATTTTCTGTGAAAAATTCGGCACTATGATATATTAGTCTTGGCTATAAAGTGACAATCACAGCTCAAAAAGAAAGAAAATTAGCTATGGCAATCTGCAATTCGAGGCAGTCTGCTTTTACCCTTGATCTCTGATTTGATTCATCATTCTTGCCTGATGTCTTTACCAATGTGTCTTTTCTTTAACTCATGCTTATTTTTCAAATGGCTCATTAAACAGATGTTTCTAAGTGTACAGTGACATTTTTCTAAATAATATCTGTTTGATAGAAATTATTTCTATTGATTCAAGTTTTATTACCACAGGTGTTCTTAAGTCCATTTTTTAAAAAAAAGAAATGTACATATTATACACCACTTGATATCAAATTTGGTTAACTTAGAATTAAGATTTCTAATAATTCTAAAACTAGTAATTGAGAATGAACATTGAGAAGGAAATAACATTTCCCCCCCACAAAAGAAAATCCGAAATGAAGATTGAAAAAATAATTTTCCCAATCTATATCTCTTTCACCTCCAGCTCCTTAGAAATAATTGTTTATGACATCATTTGTTCACTTATTCAAACAATATTATTGAGGTCTCCCTAGATGCCATGCACATCCCAGATGATCAATAATTGTAAGCACACACAAATAGCTTCCTATTTTCTTTCTATGTTTGCATACAGATAGTTTCAGAAATGACCAACCCACTTTTTTTTTTTTTAACTTGTTGCTTGTGATCTTTGAATTACCTGTTTTCCTTTTCTGAAAGCTTTCTATTCATTGTGTGTAAAGTTTTCCAGAACATTTAGTTGTTCCTATTATCTCACCAGTTCACATTGTAGTGTCTGAAACATAGTGGGTCCCAAATAAACAATAAATAAGCAGGCACTTGAACTGTGTTCACTAATAATTGTTTACATGTTGATCTTCTCCGTTATACTAGAGTGGAAAGCAGGAGTTTGTCTTCCATTTTTGTACAAAGTTTTCAGATTTTGTGCAGTGTTGGTGGTATAGTGTTAAGTAGAGCTGCCTTCCGAAGTTTTTAGTCTTTAGCCGTGTCTCACACATTGTCAACATTCGCTAAATGCTTGTTAATAAATGAATAGGTATAATAACTTAACGCAAGTGGAAAAATAAAACACACTAGTTTAGTTGTGGAAATTTTCTAATTTCAAAAGCTGTTACTTCATCTAAAAAGAAATTAAAACAAAAAGAAGACAACTGTACTTTGTGTTGAAGTCCACAACATGATGTGGGTGAATCACAGACTCTGGAATCAAACTGCATAGATTTTCAATAGTGTTTTTTTTTTTTTTTTACTTTATTCATTCACTTTATAAAAATAATTATTGAGTCCTGACTCACTGTATATACTTTTAGGCACTAGGATGCACCCATGAACAAAATGCCAAAAAATATATATATATATATATATGTGTGTGTGTGTGTGTGTGTGTGTGTGTATCCTTCTAAAGATTCAATTGGGGTGGAAAACACTAATATCTATCTCATGATTTTTTTTTGCTAGTATTAGGTTTAATGCATATAAAAGATTTACTTATTATCATTATTATTATCATCTGGAAATTGTGCATATATTTTTCTAACTCATTAAATTTTTCAATTCCCTGGTAGGTATAATTTACAATATTATTAATTAGGCAATAGGTTTAAAGAAATTAAACTTTCATCTAAGGTAACATGCTATATTACAGATCTGGAATTTATTTTTAATTGTTTTATTTACTTTTTTTTTTAATTTGAGAGGAGCATGAGAGGGGGAGAGGGACAGATGGAGGGAGGGAGAGAGAGAGAGAGAGAGAGAGAGAGAGAGAGAGAGAATCCTAAGCAGGCTCCATGAGCAGCATGGAACTGACATGGGGCTTGACCCCACGACCATGAGATCATGCCCTGAGCTGAAACTGAGTTGGATGCTCAACCAGCTGAGCCACCCAGGTGTCCCCAACATATCTGGAATTTAAAGCCTGACCTTATCATTCCAAAACTTCTCTCAGATAACATCCCTCATTGGTTGTTACACATTTTCTATCCTGCTGCCTTCTCTCTCATGCTCAAATTTGTTTAAAGCTCTGAGAATGAAAGAAACATGTTTACTTTTAATGAACTCAGAGCTTCCTAAATATATTTGACCTTTTATTCATTTATAACTCCTCACATAATATGGAGCACTTGAAGATATTTGTCTGCACAGATTTTCTCATTATGGGGTGCTGAAAATTTCCATCCAAGCATTCAGAATCCTTCTTCTGCCTTTCCTGGAGCATGACCTCATTGGTATTATTTGTGCAAAGCAATGGGAAGACTGAGGAAAGAATCTTTTAAAACCATATTTCTTGCATTTTCCTTAAATGATATTTTATTTGTCCCTAGATATCTTTTATATATATATATATATATATATGTATATATATATATATATACATATATATATATATATTTAGAGTTTCTCTCTCTCTCATATATATATATATATATATATATATATATATGAGAGAGAGAGAGAAAACAACATGCTATCACCAAAGTAACATGGAGAGAGATAAAATAATAAAATTGAATCTATGTTTTGATGTTGACTTTTTCCTTCCTTTCCCTTCCCTTTCCTTCCCTTCC